>NC_057814.1:398436599-398446982 GCF_018294505.1 Triticum aestivum | reverse complement strand
CACATTATATGTCCTGCGGTTGCGCTTGGGTGTGCTGAGTTACAATTGCACTCAGGTTGGAGCGGTTGCAACTACAACCAAAATACCTAAAAGTAATAAAAATGAAACCGATTTCATCGGCCCCGACAATTCTCCCCCTGATGAGAGTATTACGACTCCATTGCCACAAGATTTTTCTATTTGCCTTTTAAGTACTATTCATTAGGCCTGTATATTACGAGCTCAATGAACCCAACATTTTTAAATAAAGAACTGACAAAGTTAGATTTTTCTTTCACGGGTAGACAAAGTTAGAACATTAACTAGTGTGTACAGAAAACTGCACTTGGTCTGTACAAAAATATTGAGTAGTAATATGACCGAAAAGGACTACTAGTATATATAAAAAACACATAGAAAGAATGATTCAAATGTAGTGGTGTGCAAGTATACTAGGAAAATATATATTCATCTAGCCAATAATAATTATCATGAAAAACTTACAACATGTCCATGTTTCATGAAAAGGAAAAGAGAATACTAGACCCATTGTCCGCGTCACGCGTAGCTGCATGTTTGTTCGGCAGTAATCAGCAACAGGATGCTTCTGGCGCAGGCTCATGCCCAATTTTGTCCCACGCTTTTTTTAATTTTCCAGAAATACTTTTTAAAAAATTATTCTAAAAATGTTAAACATCAAAAATAAAAATATTATACTGTTGAAAAGAAAAATATGACACGTTCATATGTAAAAAATGCTTATCGCATATTTGAAAAAAGTCATATATTCAAAACATGCTTCATCACATATTTAAAAAATGTTTGCCGCGTATTCAAATTTGTTAGCCACATATTTGAAAAATCATTTATTCAAAAATGTTTATGGCATGATAAAAAAAGTCATCACACCCCTAGTAACAAGTGACATCGAGTAAACACCCCAAGTTGCAAGACGATGGTGTACTTGCAAGTGACATGCGGGCCCTCGCAGTTGCGAGCCGACCCTGGACTTGCAACTGGGGCAATCACGAAACATCACACACAAA
The DNA here is from genome assembly GCF_018294505.1 of Triticum aestivum. Lineage (NCBI taxonomy): Eukaryota > Viridiplantae > Streptophyta > Magnoliopsida > Poales > Poaceae > Triticum > Triticum aestivum. The sequence goes on along the minus strand of NC_057814.1, from coordinate 398,445,957 downwards.
ACAGACCATTTGCTAGTCGAGGGTCGAGTTGCAAGTGGCATGCATGTGTAGGAGATATGCCCTAGAGGCAATAATAAATGATATTATTTATCTCCGAGTTCATAATTATGTTTATGTTCCATGCTATAACTGCAATGATTCTCGAGTCTGCAATATCCACGAGGCTCGGAGGAAGATTCAAATGCACGTGTGGAATAATAAACGGTAAGAAGTATTCCTAGTCTGGCCTCTAAGACTAGCTCAAGTGTTGCATGATGATTCTGTTTTCCTGGTCATGGGCATGTCTATGCCAGCAACTTTGAATCGACCCGGATTGATGTTATGCTATGAGATTCATTCGTCACAAGTTTATTGGTACATAACACAGAGATGGTTAACGTTTGCATGATTCCTTAGACCATGAGAGTATCGAGTTTCTTCATGCTTGCTTCATGAACTTTGGGGTTTGTTAAACGTCATCCGTAAATGGGTGGCTATTACGGCGGCTTACGGGTTCACGGAAAAGTGTGTCAAGTAACTTGATAGCTCAAGATTGGGATTTGCTCCTCCGACGATGGAGAGATATCTCTAGGCCCTCTCGGTGTTACGGTATCCATCATCGTCTGGCCAGACACTTTGTGATTTGATCACGGGGATGCCGGAACACGATAACGAGAAAAGAGAACAATACCGGTAACGAGGTAACTAGCATAGTGGACAAGTTGTTGATCCACGGGAATGCCAACATGTCTCACCTCGGGTATTTGTAACATATCGCGAAGCAACAGGAATAGCACACAGCAACTGGAGGTTCACTCGAATATTTATTCGTGTGGGTATAGGGGTCAATATGGGTGTCCACGGCTCCGATGTTGATCATTGATCGGAAGGGGTTCCGGGTCATGTCTATACTTCACCGAACCTATAGGGTCACACGCTTAAGGGTCATCTATCTGCTGAATACTAGACAGGGAATCTGAGAGAAAATCACCGAAAAAGTTTCGGACACCGAAAAGTTTCGGACAGCGGAATCGTACCGCAGAGAGAGGTCATCGGATAAGTTTCGATGATACCGAAAAGTTGTTTCGGGATACACCATTAAGTCAAATTGGTTTCGGCACATGCCTGATAATTCTTGGAGGATGCCAGAGTCATTCTGGAAGCTTTTCGGAATTTTCTGAGATAAAAACCGGAAATGTTCCGGAGCTGCCGGAGTCACTTCAGATGCGTTTCGCAGATGAAAATCACTAAAACCGGAATTGTTTCGGAACGCGTTGAAAATCATTTTAGTGGGTACTGGAAATGTTCTTAGCCCACATAAATATTTTCAGTTCGATCAGACGCTGAAAAATGTCGTCGTGAATAGTGAAAATCAGCTTTATGGTTACTTTATGGAAAGCCACCTTTTGGGGCTTTGCTCCAAAAGATCTTGGGGATGACATGGATGGATAGGAGCCATTTTTTGGGCCCCTCATGGGGGTGTGGCCGGCCACATGGGGTATCCCCCCTTGGGGACCCTCTTGTTCCTTGGTTTCACTCCTAGGTCCTTGTGGAAGGACTTCATTCATGTGCATTTTTGGGTTTTTGTGAAACTACCCTACCCCCTTGGGATTTCCTATAAATAGAGGTGGAGGGGCAGCCCTCCACACTCATCCCTTCTCACATACAAGTGTCATGCAATGATCTGGCTTCTCTCTCCCTCCCCGCGAAATAGTTTCGTAGAGCCGAAAGGCTGTCTGGGTTCCGGCAGGAACTAGTTCTGGACGGCGAAGCCCTGCCGGATAGATGACACCGTATGTGTGCAACTCTGTAGAGAGATCGTAGTTTCGGTCTTAGTTCGTGAGTGCCTCCCGAAGGGCTGTCCATGTGACCGTCCGAGTTTCGAAGGTCCTCCCGAAGGGCTGTCTGAGTGACCGTTCGAGTTTCGAAGGTCCTCCCGAAGGGCTATCCGCGACATCGTCCGGGGGGCTGTTCGACCGCCTCCCGGAGGGCTGTCTGAGGAGCAGATGAGGGTATACATCCTCGCGGTTGGGAGGTTGTAAATCCTAGCTGCGGGGATCTGCACCGCCGATCGTCATCGATTCTACTTCCCGCTGCGCTACGAGTCGGTAACGAAAAAGATCAAACCATATATGCAGTCTCCATAGTGGTCCTGGGCTGGTGCGTAGGTCGGAAAATTTTTGTTTTCTGTCGCGTTCCCCTTCAGTGGCATCATGAGCCGTGCTATGCATAGATGCAGGTTGCGATCTAGAATACATAAAGATGTGTGGGTATTGCATAATATAATTAGGTAGTAGATGAGATCTATTGCTAAAAATTATTTATGCGGGTGACAGATGAAATCTGTTACCCAAGGTTCTTGTTGCTTCCCTAGAATTTGCGTTTGCTCAATCTCGAGACAGCATGGTGGAATTTGACAAAGTTCTGGCAATCCGTGATCCTGATTGATCATGGAAGTGCTATCAGTTCTTTGGGTTCTGCCGTAGTCAAAAGAAAGATGAAATTCGCAGATGAAAGGGCATTGCAGATTTGATCTGCACGGGGGTCATGCGTATGACGAAGTTTAGTATGGGGCTCGAGATTTAATTATCCCGTGTTTCATACACCCCGAGATGTTAATCTAGCAACCTGAATAATCATACTTGATGATAAAATGTTGGTAGCTGCGGTTTAAGTCAAAACCTTAGAAGCCACGTAAAATAAATTTTGCATAAACCGATTAGAGGCGTCTAACTTGGTTTTGCAGGATGTGCATGTGATGTGGTATAGCAGTGCTCATACTAATTCGATTATGTATGAGATGACTATATGATGTAATTTTATTAACATGGCCTGCGTGTCATGATTCGGCATGATGGCTGGAGCCATATGATTGCACTTTAATGACCTGCGTGTCAACCTTGTTGTAATGCATTATTTTGTTAGCTATAGAGATAGCAATATTATCTGGTGCATCGACAAGGTGGTGGCAATCTTCGCGAAGGTGAACACCGACGCGAATGCCGAAGACGAAGAAATGAAATACTTCTCCGTCAGAAAGGGCTATACCATATCATGCTATTATGAATTGCCTGAGATGTTTATCCCTTATGATGCACCCTTCTTGATTGCGCGGTAGTCGCTTTTTATTAGGGTGATCTCTCACTTAAAATATCAAAGTAGTTAGTGTTCACCCAAGTGTAGCACCGTCTGAAATTCGTATCTTTTCAGGGTGCGCCATGTACACATGAGCACGAACGAATTGAGAGGAATGAGGCGGGTGAGGTCAGACCTCGCAGCAAGATCACTTGGTTGTCTTTGACGTTCAGGCAGGAGAGTCCTGAGCTCGAAACACGCCCATCGAAAGATGAACAAGAATCACATAGAGATGTGATCGGCAAGTTGGCCTACCAATTGAAATTCGTGTCATCAGTGATGAACCCGTCAATGGCATCGAATAGAAATATGGATCTTGAATCACTCTAAATCAATTATTGATTTGAGTGGGAGCGCACTGTTGAATTAACATGTTTAATTCTCAGTGCAATTAATTATGAACACTGTCTAAGTGTTTCTTGCATAATAGTTGTAGAATAATGGCTCGCATTTCCACCTTCCCTATTAAAATTGAATAGCTGTTAAATATCTGGTTAAAACTTTACGATTGGTAACGTAATATGAGGATTGTCCTTAAAAGTGCCGAGAAGGACTTTGTCCTATCGCATGCTTTTCGTATCCTCCCGCTAATGCTATGGATCATGTGACTCTCGTCCTTCGATCCAAAAGCTAGAATTCTGTTACGGTCAAGTGGAATATGTTTGCTTCCATGAAACCCAAACTTCGAAAGTTGGGATAGTTATATGATATTCATGGAACTGAAAATTATTTTCAGATACAAACAAAGCAATGTTTGTTTGCAAGTATTAGTAAAAGTGTTTACTATGCATTTGACTGTTGGGAAAGGGATCCAGAAGAACGCCTGTCATATAATGAAAGGTGAATAAAACAACAACTTAAAGAGAAAGGAAGTGTCCAAAGGGTGTTAGTATGACTTACACGCCTAGGAAGTCCGGGGCTAATGCCACTCTTAAGTTGGGTGCTTCTTCTGAGAGTAGGAGAAATACTAAAAGTTAAACTGCTAGAAATATAAAGGCAAAAGGAAAGAAGACTGGAATATCCAGCTCATGTATGAATGTCATACAAGTTTTTGATGTATAGAAGGTTGGTCAAAGATATAGTTCTTGCGAATTATGGTTAAACATGTTAATCACTAATTCTTGGGTATTGTGAGTTCATCACAAAAATGCCCGCTCGATTGCATTCTGTTGCAACTCGATGTAAGAACTACTATGGCCTGAAAGACTAGCTAGAAATGAGGTTAAGGTATACACAGGGAACATAGTAAATGTTACTATACCTTCCATCGGTGTATTGCCGTCTGTATTTATTTTCATAATTCATTTAGAGTTTTACAAACTCTATCCCATTGCATAAGGTATCTTGCAAGAAGGTTGTTCATAAGAGAACCTTTTATGTTCGATGTTATGAATAACACAAGGGCCATACTTTAATTATGAATGAGATATATGTTATGAATATTGATAATAATACAATACCTCTGGGTTTACTTTCATAATTCATTTTAGAGTTTCATACACTCTAGCCCATTGCACAATGTTTGTTGCAAAAGAGTTGTTCATAAAAACAACAATTGTTGTTAAGTATTATGAATAACATAAGGGCCATACTTCCATCATCGATGGGACGTATGTTATGAATATTGAGGGTAATATGATACATCCATAACACTGACGCTAAATGTCGCAAGACTAAAAGAATACCACACAAGTGTGGCACTACATTTGGTCACATTGGAGAAACCCGCATGGAAAATTCCATTATGATGGATTTTGAAGTCTTTTTGATTTTGAATCATCTGACACTTGCAACTTTCCTCCGAAAAGTGAAGTGACTAAAATACCGTTCACAGGCCATAAGGAACGAACAACAAACTTATTAGTGATCATACATTTGATGTGTGTAGTCCGATAAGTGTTGTTAGTGGTGGATTTATTTATCTTCAGAAATGACTCAAGTAGATATATGGATATTTACTTGATGAGACGTAAGTCTGGATCTTTTGAAATCATTCGAAAGGTTCTCAAAAATGAAGTAGAAGCAATTGTAACAAGAAAATTATGTTTCTGCAATTTGATTGCACAAAGGAATATTTGAGTTACATGTTTAGCGAATGTCTGATGAGTTGTGAAAGGGGTTTCATAAACTTGCACCTCCCGGAACACCACTGCAAGTGGAAAGTCCGTGGAGATGTGATCAAACCATTTATGACATGGTAAGGTCAAAGATGACATAAATAAATTTGCCATTATCCCTTTTAAAGTGATGCTTTAGAGACTGCGGCTTTTACACTGAAAAGAGCTACATCGGGTCTGTTGAAATGAAGCCATGGTATGGTACGCCCAACCATGTTATATCTTTTCTTAACATTTGGAATATGGGGCTTGTGTAAAAGGTTACAAACCTATTCCAAATCAGACAAGTGCTACTTTGTAGGTTATACCAAAATGTTGGGTATTCCTCCCTCACTATACCGAGGCAAATAGTTTTGCCGCGAAACGGTGTACTTTTAAAGAGAATGATTCTTTCAAAAAGGTGAGTGGGAGAATAGTGCAACTCGACGAGATAAACAGTATCTACGTCATCAGATCAAAGGAAAGAGACCTTGGAAGTAATTCCAGAGTTTCCTACTACGTCTGATACGGAAGTCTCTACATGTCACGCCCAATATGCGACCCTATCCTAAAGGAACTCGAAGGTCCCACCAAGGATAGACCCGCATATTGAAATGCTTTTGCAAGGTGGATATCATTACATCAACATTACATAATATTTGGGGATACATACAAGGCATACAAATGCCGCAAGAATACATCAATACATCATACATAAGATCAACATCCGACTACGGATGAAACATAAACAGAAACTCAAACGACATCCACCCTGCTAGCCCAGGCTGCCGACCTGGAACCTATCCCCCGATCGAAGAAGAAGCAGAAGAAGAACTCCAAAACAAGTAAACATCGCTCTCGCGTCATGATCATCGCACACCTGTACCTGCAACTGGTGGTGTAGTAATCTGTGAGCCACGAGGACTCAGCAATCCCATTACCATGGGTATCAAGACTAGCAAAGCTTAATGGAAAAGGAATGGATAAGGTGATGAGGTTGCAGCAGCGTCTAAGCAATGTATGGTGGCTAACTTACGCAAAAGAGAGCGAGAAGAGAAGCAAAGGAACGGTCATGGAACTAACAATGATCAAGAAGTGATCCTGAACTCCTACTTACGTCAAGCATAACCCAGAAACCGTGTTCACTTCCCGGACTCCGCCGAGAAGAGACCATCACGGCTACACACGCGGTTGGTGCGTTTTAATAAAGTCAAGTGTCAAGTTCTCTACAACCAGATATTAACAAATTCCCATCTGCCACATAACCGCGGGCACGACTTTTGAAAGATAATACCCTGCAGGGGTGTCCCAACTTAGCCCATGATAAGCTCTCATGGTCAACGAAGGATATTCCTTCTCCCGGGAAGACCCGATCAGTCTCGGAATCCCGGTTACAAGACATTTCGACAATGGTAAAACAAAACCAGCAAAGCCGCCCGATGCGCCGACATCCTGATAGGAGCTGCACATATCTCGGTCTCAGGGCAACACCGGATGAGCACTACGTACAACTAAAACCAGACCTCAAGTTTCCCCGAGGTGGCGCTGCAAGTGGCTCTGGTTTGGACCAACACTCCGAGGAGCACTGGCCCGGGGGGTAAAATAAGATGACCCTCGAGAGAGCGACTCCCTAGGGAAAAGAAATAGGCTGGGCAAATGGTAAAACCAAGGTTGGGCCTTGCTGGAAGAGTTTTATTCAAAGCGAACTGTCAAGGGGGTCCCATAAATCACCCAACCGTGTAAGGAACGCAAAATCCGGGAACATAACACCGGTATGACGAAAACTAGGGCGGCAAGAGTGGAACAAAACACGAGGCATAAGGCCGAGCCTTCCACCCTTTACCAAGTATATAGATGCATTAATAATATAAGAGATATTGTGATATCCCAACATAAACATAATCCAACATGGAGCAATCTTCATCTTCACCTGCAACTAGCAACGCTATAAGAGGGGCTGAGCAAAGCGGTAACATAGCCATACAACGGTTTGCTAGGAAGGGTGACAAAGATTAGAGGTTCATGGCAATTTGGGAGGCTTGAGGAGCAAGTGAATAGGTAGCGCAGCATAGCAATAGAACGAAGCAACTAGCATAGCAATGATAGTAATGAGATCCAAGGTGACAGTCATCTTGCCTGAAATCCCGCTAGGAAGAAGAACGAATCCATGAAGAAGATGAAGCCACGAAGACGAACGAATCCTCACGATCGCAACGAAACAGGAACTATCGAAAAGAAGCACACAACATAGTAAACACACCACACATGAACAAGGCATGATGCTCAACCAAGTATGATGCATGACAAGGCTACACGAAGCTACTCATGACAAGAGATGATGCATACAAGAACAACACATCAAAGCAAGTTTAAATGAGGCCGGAAACAACATATAACAATTCCGGTAAGTCCTCATATGTAAATTTCGAAATTGGTCCAGAACTGAATAAGAATTAAGTTGAAGTTGTTAAACAGCAAGTTAAAGAGCACCAAGATGATCTACACGAAATTCTAGGCAAGTTACATATAAAGTTCATTAGATTCGGAGCTACGGCCTAGAAGATATGAGCAAAACAAGATAAACATGGCATTGATGCAGAATGCATACAAACATCAAGCAAACACCTCAAAACAAGGATTCAACATGATAATATGAGACTACATGCAAAACTAAGCAAGTTTCATATAGAGCATGCTCAAAACGGAGCAACGGTGCAACACATACACTCCAAACAAGACATAGCAACAATCTGTCCAAAACAGCAACTAGGCATATGGCAAGCATCAAAACAATATGCTACAGCAACTCAACATGAAAACAAAAGGCATGGACATTATGTACAGGTAAAGCACAACAAAATATGAACACTGAGCTATCTCCAGAAATCACCAGAACATGCTCAAAAGGACATGGCAAGATTGCAAATAATAACAGGTTCACAGACTTAGCAGAATTACTGGACATGACAGAAATAACATCAGGTAGCAATGTTTAGAGCATGAAATCAACATGCTACAAGAACTTAACATGGCAAAACAAGGCATGGAATGAATCTGCTCAAAGCATATGACAAAAGTCCCCTACTGACCATAAGCCAAAAAAGACCAGAAGATATGATGGAAAGCATGTAAACATAGCAAGTTCCGTTATCAGGTTTCAGACTTAGCAGAAAACAGAGCATGGCAGAAACTATAATATGAAGGCATCTTGGTGAGCTTGATGCACTCACCACAAGGCAATGCATGACAAAACAAGCATACATACAGCAAGATGGCATGTTTATGAATCTAACCATGGCAAGAACAAAAGCATATCATGTATGGATCAACTACAACAAGCTTGGCAAAATTGCATATCATGTTAAGAATCTGCCAAAAATATTTTATCGCAAAAGTAGAGCAAGATTGCGTCATTCTATGGAACCCCATAATTGCAAACAAGGGCATGAATGGAACAATTACAACTATAGCTATAAAACATCCTTACTGAACATCTCCAAAATATGCATGGATCTCTCTGAAGCATCAAGTTTACATGGCAACAAAATATCAGCAGACAAAGACTTAGAGAAATCACTAAGTCCCTGAAATCAGAAACATTACGGAGCCTACTTTGCATGCTTGTGCTAGTTAGCACAGAGATCAAAAAAATACATAGCATACACCCTTGGAAAGATGGCATGGCATACTTCAAAACACATATAGAGCTCATACTCATAAGATGCACAGATTAAATGCAACAAAAATAACAAATCACCAAGTTCTGATAAGAACCAGCAGATAACAGCAACTAGCACTCTTGCAACGATGATTAGGGCATCAAGATGACCTTTGATGCAATTGAACGAAATGAAGAGCATCATGAGTCGAACAATTTGACATATTACACGCGTGAAACGGAGATATATGCGTGAAGTTATGGTGCAGAGAACATGGCATGATAATGTAAAAATACTGGGACAGAAAAATAACGACCTCGAGGGGGGAACGAAGTCAACGCGGGGTCGTTCTGGATCGGGCGCCGGCTCGCCGGATCCGAAGCGGTGGCGGCCGGAGTGGAGGGGAGGCGAGGCCAGGCGGCGGCGGGGGCGATGGCCGGCGGCAGAGCGGGCGCCGGCGGCGAGGAGATCCGGCGGCGGGGTCGAGGC
>NC_057814.1:398064731-398071508 GCF_018294505.1 Triticum aestivum | reverse complement strand
AGCAGCGCGGGCGGCGGTGCGAGGCAGGCGGCGATGAAGCATCTGCAAGCGGCGGCGACGGCGGTTGACCACGGCGGCGGCGGCTGCGGGAGGAGGCGGCGGCGCGAGCAGAGAGGGAAACGGGGCCCGGGGCGACGGCTTTATGTAGGGTAGGGGAGGAGGTGGCCTTGGAGGAGGGGTAAGGCGGCGGGGGACTCCGGGCGGTGCACGGACGTCGAGGCGGCGACGGTTGCGGCAGCGCTCGGGACTCTGTCCCGAGCTCGGTGGCGAGGCGGACGGCGTGTCGGGCCGGCTGGGCCGGCCCGGTCCGGTCGGTCCAAGAGTTTCTTCTAAAATATTTTTTTAAACACAGACAAAAATAATAAAAACAAATAAATAAAAATATTATATAGGCGTATTATATATCAAAATTTTCAGAAAAAGATTTCCTACAAGCTGAACATTTTTCTAGCACCAAATAAAATCTACAAAAATTCAACTAAATCAAACAGTGCTACTGCTCTAATAAAATCCAATAAAAATCATTTTAAAAAATACCAAAATTAATTCAAATTTATTTCTCTCCAATTTTTTATTGTAGGGAATCATTTACCCTAATTTCCATATATTTTATTTTTGGAGAAAAAAAATTGAATAAAAACCAAATAACCCCAAATTGAAAAATAATTTCAAAAGGACTTCGAATTTGATCCTTTTAAACATTCCAACTCATATTTCATATGTTTTTGAAGAAGTGATTTTATCTTCTCTCGTGAAAATCATTGAGTTGCTTGAAGTTTCTGAAATTGAAATATTTCCAAATGAAATTCAGATCTTTTCGAAACCCTTTTCATTTATTCAAATGGAAGAAGTCATGTCATCTTCTCTCTAGGGTTTTATGATGAAAAGAATTTGAATTCACGGAGATCATAAATGCAAAATGAAAGTTTGGGAAAGTCCTTTTATTCCCTCTCATTTAACTTTCAAAAAGTTTCAATTTCACTCACTTTCAGTCAATCAATCAAACAATCAATCAAATCTATCTATTAAATATAACATTCCAAAATTTAGAATTTTGGGATGTTACAAACCTACCACCCTTAAAATGAATCTCGTCCTCGAGATTCGGAGAGGCTAGCAAGAAATAGGTTAGGTTTGGGGGTCTTCTCAAAATCCATCGATCATCACAGGGGGTCTGGGGTGCTACCACCCTTAGAAGCCTGGTTACTATTCCATCAAAACTCATATACTCCATCCTTATTGTTGACAGTGTCGGTCTCCTCAGATTCTCAGGAAAATTCCTTTTTTTGGGCTCTTCCAGTAGTGGCATAACCTTTTTCCTCAATTCTTGTGTCCATTTCATCTTGGTACGGTTATACCATGACTGGGTCTTTTTAGCTGACGGGTGTGGCGCCAATACTAATCAACTATCGATATCTCATGGCGGTTATCCAATTATGGTTTCTCCTGCAGGAAATGGGTCTGGGTTGAACCTCACCGTATAACCTACGATTGGCAGCAGCTGCCTTGTACCAGGGAAAAATACTTATACCATTCTAAGGTTCAAACAAGGTTTTGATCGTCGTCTCTCTACTATAGGTAAGTCACTCAGATTTACCATCCCATGTAGCAAAGCGAATAATAAGAGTAAGTCGGTATGCTGATCAATCCATCCCGCACCCAAATCATTACCTTGTACATGGTTTAGCGAATTTCGCATTCTAACACTCGGTCATCCTCACAAGCATTGCAGAATTTCTCTTGTCGAAGAACCAAGTTCGGATAATCCATTGATTCTGCAAGCCAGACAAAACATCTATCGTTCCTTCACAACTCTCAGGTTTTGCGTAAACTCCTATAAAATCGTCTGTTGATAAAGTCGTAACTCCTTCCAGGGTTTTTCCTTCAGCAAGAGTGTGCTTGCTTCTTAGCAGGTCCTGGGGCCTGTGGGTTATGGCCCATCTCATCACTTGTAAATCTTGAACTCATCCTCGGGGCAACTGATCATTATTCCAACATCCAGCTTCCTAGCATTCTTAAATCCATCCAATTGTACTGTCTCATTCCTTCTATTGGCACCAAAACAAGACGTGATTACTCAGACTCATCATAGAGTCACAGTTGCTCCTTATTACTAACATCATACCTCCTTTATATCCAATAGTACTTCATCTCTTCGTCCACTTGAGGTATCCCACATATCGAGATAAAACTCATACTTATGAAGTCCACTCCGTGGAACATCATTATCCTTTCCAGGGGTCAAGGGTCCTCACGGGGTACTACCACCCTTAAAATGCACAAACTCATCCATAGACCATATTTCTCATATCCTCGAAAATGGTCAAAATCTTTCTTCACAGAGTAACAACTCATAAAATCCAATCAGTACTAATGATGCTAACCTTATTGATTCTCCAATGATTACAATCCCTTGCTTTTCCATTACATGTCTCAACTCAACACCTTGATACAAAAGAGTTGTTCCCACTACTTCTACTACTACTACATTACTTCTCATAGACACAACTAATTATCACAAGTATCCTTCTCCTTGGGACAATCCCTGTCAAGGTGCCCTGCTTCCTTACAACGAAAACATATTACTTCCGACAAGTCTCGTGGTTTCCTTATGACCACATAGCCTCCTTGGGTCCTCGGCTTCCTTTTTGGGCAACTGTTGAAGTAGTGCCCTGACTCCTTGCATCTATAACAGGTGATATGACTCAGATCCTTCCTGGCATCCAATCTACTTCTCTTTCTGGACCTTTCGGTTCCAATCGGGGCTTCTATTTCCTTTGGGTCATACTCTACTTCCTCCGTCGGGAATTCTACTAGATCCCCATTCATACAATTACTGGAGATGTGTCCTCCTTCTCCACATGAATAGCAAGACTTGGTGCAAGATCTAATTGGTTCTTCTTTAGGTGTGTCCTCCACCTCTTCCTTCATCGTAGGTTCTTCTAAAATTTCCATGAGGGCTCCTTTCATTGCTTCTTTCTTCTGCTAGATGGTTCTTTGTACCAAGGGGTAAATGTGACACTGAGCAGGGTAGTGGGTAGTCCCTTCACATAAGAACAAGTAATCTACCTAGTTGGGCATTCTTCAGCTGGGTGACTTCCTTCACAATGAGGGCATTCATCCTTGTGTTCTTTATGGTTGTGTCCTATTTCTCCACAAAGCTTGCATGCACAAGTTTTCTTCATATCCTTTCCATAAGGCTTCAATTTTTGGGACACAAACCGAGACTTTAGCAAAGTCAACTTAAATTCCTTCCAAGTGGTTACTCCTTGCCATCCATTGATGGTTCGGTACATCCTCCACCAAGTAGCAGCACCTCTTTCAAAGCACTGAAGAGCATGCTGGGTCATATCCTTTCCGGCTATAGCGTTATTCTTCATATGATCCTCCATGTTCTGAATACATTGGTCTGTCTCCAATTGACTCATCGGTCCAGAAAATATAAGCTCATCTCCATTCGTCCTCTATTGGGTCCATGGGTTTTGGGGTGGGATAAGAGAGATAGAGAGGGATACACACAATGCAAACAATAGTTTTGAAAAGACAGATTTTATTTGTGGCTGTCGGAAAACATCAAACAAATGACAGCTCACAAGCGTCGCATCTAACGTAAGTATATAACCGGGGTTTGGTCTTCTAAAGGTCAATAAACATTCAAAGTCATCAAACTCTTCAAGTCTTGTTCATGTCTCCGATGGCTTCTTCCGATCATGCTTGTCCTTCTCAAGTTCTTTTGCCAGATCATCTCTGTTGACGCGAAGTCTCTCGTGGCGTCCTTCAATATTCCGGAGTTGCGTTCCAAACTTCTGGGTTTCAACATCCTTGGCATGAACCATGGTCCTACTGTCCTTCAGTTCCTGACGAATCTTTGATGTCTCAAGGTTTTGCTCCTCTAGCTTGGCTACTTTCAGCTTCTGGGTCATGAGTTCTTCACGAAACGCTTCCTTATCAAATACTGCTTCTTGTAGGTCCATCTTAACTTCTTGATGTAACACTCCAGATCCTGGTGATACACGGCTAAGGTTAAAACTTCATTTTGCTGATAGGTGCTCCATCAGCCTTCTACCATCCAATCCTTCCATGCACATGCATGCTTAACTCAGCACAGTGACAATAGCATAAGTGGGCAATGACATCATGGATAGCCGTGTTTCTGCTCTTGTCATTTCCATGAGCTGTCTCTCCATAGTTGATATCTCCTGCCTTAGAGTTTTCCTTAACAGAACTTTGAGTTTTTAACTCTCCATGCTCCGGTCTTTCTCCGATACACCTTGATCTCGGGTATTGACAACTTCCATAGTCTGCCAAGTTCCATAAGGGTAGCCTTCCTAGGTCATAAAAATCTGGGAATTCTTCAGAGCCTTCAAATTCTCCAAGTCTTCGGAGTCTTCAACTGTTGTAGTTTCCATTATTTAGATGCACGGTAAAAAAATCTTCTTCATTCCAAAGTGGTCTTAGTTGTCCGACATCTTGTACTTCTTGGAGTGGTCCCATCAGGCGAATCTTCATGGTCAAAAGGGGAGAGGGGTATAGTCCGACTAAAAGGGAATATTTGAATAAAGCTTAGAAAAGAATAGAGGTAAAAGATCCTTTTGAAAAGAAAGTTTTAGAAAAATCTTTCCTATGGGCTTGCCAGTTTCTAGGGGTCACGTCCTACAGTCAACATGTGCTCTGATATCATCTTGTAGCGACCCGACCTCAGACAGTCAAGTCTCTGTGCTTAAGTGTCATCCCTGGATCGGTATGCTGACACACACAGTACTCGAGGATTTATAACAGAGGTAAATCACATGTATAAAGTAACGTAAATACTATTACCTCAATCCATATAGCGGAAGTAACAACAAGGTTGTGGATTCCCATCAACACCAACGACAAAGTTGAGTGTAGAAATTGTAACCCTAACGTATCACTTACTCGTCGTATGAATCCTGCAACATGAGACGTTGCAGCCACAAAGGGTCAGTACATTGAATGTACTGACAAATTCACACCATAGGATAATATGAATAATAGCTATCAGTACATGCATATATGGCTGGTGGAAAAGCTCTATGGTTATATTGTTTTTGCGAAAAGCCAATTTTCCCTACTGCAAAGGAATATATTTTATTTAACTACAAAGTTTGTTGAAAAAATATTGAGAAGGTAAACCCCCTCTCAATCCCAATTAAAAGTAATCATTAACAACCCAACAAATTTATTATATAGAGTGATGAGATCAACATGATAATCCAAGAACCAGATACTCAAGATGTCCATAACCCGGGACACGGCTAATCATGATTAGTTTGTACACTCTGCAGAGGTTTGCACACTTTTCCCACAAGACTCGATCTCCTCCGTTTGATTTCTCGCACTACATGATGTTTGAGAAACGGATGACCAAGACACAGTCTTTCAGAAGCGTTAGCACATTACGGTGGGTAGACAGTACCACCTAAATCCCCTAGTCTACCACTGTAAGAGTTCACACGACTTAATCAACTGTGCTAGAGCCCATAATAGCTTGTGGCTGCACAAGGAAGTTTCTAGCATGAATAATCTCATGATCCCTTTGAGCCTGGGTGGCAGTCCATAGGAGAATCACACGGTACCCCAGGATTTCCAAAAAATACAGGCAATCACTGGATACCCCAGGTGCCTCAATCCACCCAGATGTGTATTAAAGTTGCCACCTTAAGTTAACCATTAATTAAGAATACTCACATCTGTCATGGAATACTCTCGAAACCCAATCCACGTCTACGAGCATAGCATAGCAATATAAGCATAACGTAGAAGTAACTCCCAAGGTTTGAATGCAGGGCAATAGGTTCCTACCTCATCATGTACTTCCCAATACCCACATGTTATCAATCCTACTCATGCAATGTTTGAGGGTGAAACTAATGCATAAAAACTGGGTATGAAAGGGATATGATCAAAGTGTGAACTTGCCTGTACTGTTGATGAAGATGATTCGCACTCAAAACTCTTGATAGTTCTACTCGTCACACTCCGGTCAATCTATCGTAAGCAAGTAATAGCATACATAAGCACTCATACAAAAGATCAGAAAGAACGAAGGAAACAATTCGGAAAACATCAAAACCAAGCAAATAACTCTTGCAACATAAAACAATTTCTAACAGTACCAAAATTATGTGAATTTGGCCTTATCAGAAAGTTTAGGTCAAGAGCTTTAATTTGCAAAAAGAATCAACTCAAACGGAGCTACGAAACTCAAGTTGCGATCAAACGAAGTTCAAATACAAATCTGTTTGAATTAAAATTTTAAAACTTTCAAAAAATTGTTCAAGTTGATTAACTGGATAGAGGGGATCATAACAAAGAAGTGGGCGTTGGTTTCGTTGGATTTGGACAAAGGAGTGAAAAGTTGTGCTAGTTTGAAACAGAGGGACTAAACTATAAAAGAAATACTACAAATAGGTCCCTGGACAGAAAATGAAAAGAAAATAAAAATAAAAACCTAAAGAACGAACGCTCGTTACAGAAACAAACCCGACGAAAACCGTTCGCTCCAGAGGCTTAACTAGCGAACGCTCACTATTTAACAGAAAACGGTTTGAAAAGAAAAAAAACCTAGATCTAATCCGAGCCGTCGGTCTAAGATCGGACGGACGAGGGCAGCGGCGGCTTACCGCGGCGACGGGCAGCGTCAGTAGCGAGCGAAAACGCCGGCGGCAGCGACGGCTTCGAGCGGGCGGCAGCTTCGGGGCTCGGCTATAACGGGCGGAGATGGCGGCGAGTGCGACGCAGGGCGGCGGAGCCAGC